>NC_057810.1:70963011-70963956 GCF_018294505.1 Triticum aestivum | reverse complement strand
AAAAAAAATTTGTGGAGCCCACCTCGATCCCCCTCCATCTCGACCGCTATCCCACCTCGCCAGATCCGGTCCCCCTCGGCGCCGAGCACCCCCCAAGTCCACCGGCCGCCGCCGCCGACCCACCGCACCCTCGATTCCCCTACCCAACCGCCGCCGCCGACCCCCCGCACCCCGCGCACCGTCTTATAAAAAAAATAAGTATCAAACAGCTTTTTAAATGCTACTGTCTTATAAAAAAATATTACTGTTATTATTTAAACAAGTTTGAACATATTTAAACATAAATAAGTATCAAACAGCTTTTTAAATGATAAAAAAAATTTGTGGAGCCTGGGAGTCGAACCCAGGACCTCCTGGTGTGAGAACTGGCTACTGACCAGTTGAGCTAGTAGAGGGGACTTGGTGTGGATCAGGTCAGATGGGAGATAACCTGTTGGCTCGGGCAGAAATCAAAAAAATACTAATGGCGCACCAGGGTGAGGTGCGCCATTAGTGTGGATATACTTATGGCGCACCGGGGGGTGGTGCGCCATTAGTATTGTGCCCCCATCCATATTTTTCCTCCCCGGCCCTCGATCCCCTTATCGCCCTCGCCCTCGATCCCCTTCCCCTCTCCTCTCCTCTCCCGACGCCGCTGCCCCGCCGCCTCGACGCCGCCCCGACGCCGCGACACCGCCCCGACGCCGTGAGACCCCGCGACGCCGCCCTCTCCTCTCCCGACGCCGCCGCCCCGCCGCTTTCCCCACGGAGAAGGAGGAGGAAGAGGGGGCGCTCGCCGTTGACCTCGCCCGGCCGACTCCGGTGGCCAGGCCGACTCGCCATCGCCCCGCCGCCCTCGTCGCCGGTGGCCCGGACGCCGCCCCGTCCACACCACCGTCGCCGGAGCACCCACACCACCACCCGGACCTCGTCGCCCCCGTGAGCTCCCCCTCCTCCTCTCCCCCT